>NC_056726.1:572750932-572753916 GCF_019279795.1 Protopterus annectens
CAAATGTACATATAAAAAACTTTGTGGGGCAGTACATTATTATCGTATACTCCGACCTTTGAGGTGGGGTTTAATGGACAAAATTTCATTTAAGCCCCTGCCCCTATGTGCAGCTAATCTGCATATCCAAGTTAACTCCATCTGCTCCGTGGAATTAATGATGTTACCAAGTCTCCTATTCTCATGTTGTACATGTACTACTTGATATAAAAAAGTATGTGTACTGCCTTTTTGTAAAGTATGTTTTGCTATCGCGCTATATTCCTGTTGTCTATTCAAGCAATAACCATGGTCCCGTATCCGTTCCCTTAGTGTTCTATTAGTTTTCCCAATGTAAAATGAAAAACATTGGGTACAATGCGCAATATATATAACGTTTTTAGTTGTACAATTGCTATCATAATTGATGGTCCATAGGCGTCCCGTATCGGGATGTCTAAAATAATGGGACTCATCTATAAAAACACACTGGGGACACTGACCACATTTGCTCATCCTTTCAAAACCTGTTCTCGGGTTTCTACTATTATTTAATGAATTGAGACACAAATGTCTCTTTAAACATTTCATGTTACTATAAATGAAAGTAGGAAATGAACCCACTATATTAACTATTCGGTCATCTGCTAATAAAATATTCCAGTTAAGTTTAATGGCATCCTGTACTACATTCATGTTGTTACTATAGGGTAGTACAATAGTTTGATTGCTAGTAACTGTATCATGCCTAACATTGTTGGTATCCTTTGTGGCATCAGAAAAATAGGGTTTAGCCCTGGTATTTCTCAGTGTATCCATGTCCTTGTACACTACATTAATCTCTTGATTAGAATATCCCCTGTTCAATAGACCATCTCGAAGTTCCTCAAGTCCTATTTTATAATGCTCATTTAAGGTAGAAAGCCTAGATGTCCTCATGGCCTGGCCCTTCACAATGTTTCGAAAAATATGGGGATTGTGCATACTTCCTCGATGTAGAAACGCTGGTTTATAACAGGGTTTATGGTGTACCCTGGTGTTAACAACATTATTGGTTTTAAACAAGGTCACATCCAGAAAATCTATGGCTGTATAGGAAAAATTCATGGTAAATTTTAAGAATGTGCCAGAATTATTCAATATATCATAAAACTCATGTAAGGAATCAATTGATCCTTTCCATAGAAAAAATAAATCATCCACAAATCGTTTGTAAAACAAAATACATATATTATTGATTATGTGGACATTTTCAAAGGTCGCCATGACCAAGTTCGCATAGCTGTTCGCGCAACTTGTGCCCATGGCGACCCCTTTTCTCTGTTTGTAGCAAGTTTCATGGTATAGGAAAATATTGTTTTCCAATACCAATTCCATTAACAAAGAAAGGAAATCAATCTTATCCTTATGGAAGTCAGAATATTTAGTCAAATAATCACCAAGAAAACATAAACCAGCATCATTAGGTATACACGTAAATAAAGAGACCACACCCATTGTAACAAAGAGAATCTCCTCAATATCACATGCATTTAAATTATTAACACATAAAAATAAGTCTCTTAAGAATTGGTCCGAGTCCTGTAAGATGTAAATCGATGATTTCACCAGGCCTTTTAACTCCTGATCCAGGTAAATGGAAATAGGTTCCGTTAACCACCCAGAACCTGCCACAATCGGTCTTAACTCAGGCTGATGTATGTTTTTGTGTATTTTCGGAAGACCGGAAATGGTGGGGATCAAAGGATATTCAACAAACAAGAACCTAAACAAATCATCCGTTAGATGACCTATGCTTCTGCATTCAGATAGGGCCCGATAAATTTTTTCTTGCATAGAATATACAATGTCAAGTGCTACCTCCTCATACGTACTATCTGCAAGTAGGGACAACATCTTAAAGTCATAATAAATAGCATCTAATACTACGACTGGTCCTCCTTTATCCGCAGGATGAATAATGATGTTATTGTTACCCTTGAGTGTATATAGGGCATCCCTCTGTGATTTGGACAGATTATTCTCTAGACAAAAGTTATAAGATACAAATTTACTGTATATTTCTTTCTCAACTGCTTTGATGAAAACATGAACATTTGGGTGTAAGGGAGGCATGAAGCTGCTTTTACTTCTCAGGGCTGAAATAGAATCCACATTACCTTTATCATATATTAATTTTAAACAAACGTTACGTGCAAAGACCCTGACAGCAATCACTGCTTGACTCAGATCCATGTTAGAGGTAGGGATAAAGGACATACCTTTGTTTAAAAGCTCAATTTCAGCAGTAGATAGAGTATATTGTGAAATACTATGAACCAAACTATTCAGTTCCAAAATTTCTGTAACGTTTGCTGCTGAGCCATGGGGATGTCCTTCCTCTTCATGCCTCTGCTGCTGTCGTACTCCAATGAACGCTTCCTGTTCACACGAATTGGAAAAGGGGCTTCTATTGGATTGTATGCCTCTACCCTATCCAACTGAATTTTCCTCCTTACAGCTCCAGCCAAACCAGTGGTGGTCGAGGATGGATGTAAAACATTGTTGGTTTGCTGGGGTTTAAAGCAATCTCCTGTGGTCTCACATGGTGTACTATAGACTGAAGATACGTTATTATCGCTGGGTGAAGTTATGGTATTAGACGTTGAATTGGACGCCTCTACGATATTTGAAGTACATCCCACCTCATTGTTGATAGGGCGAGCGTCTGACGTATTCATTCCTTGTTGCTTCACCGAGCTGTTGGAGCAATCTGCCTTGCCAATAGGCAGAGCCCTCAAATCCTCTCTTCTGCAATTGCGTACATAGTTATCAGCAGTCTGAGATCCTCTCCTTTCGGCAGTGAACCTGGGCCATACAAAAATGTGTTGATCAGCAAAGTCATTCATATCCCTTACTATTTTCTTGCGTTAGTTGCCCAGTAAATTATTCTCATATCTGCCAACACGATCAATAAGTTCATGCATAAATAGCTCCGTAGAGCCTTCTCCAGATAAGTCCAGCAA